>NC_134486.1:303137181-303154681 GCF_040206685.1 Ascaphus truei | reverse complement strand
GTTTATGTGTGCGTGTGCGCATGTTTGTGTGCGTGTGCGTGAGCGTGTGTATGTGTGCGTGTGCGCATGTATACGTGTGTGCATGTATGTGTGCGTGTGCACGTGTATGTGTGCGCGTGCGCATGTATATGCGTGCGTGTGCATATATATCTATATCATACAAACACTCACAAAGGGGGTAAGCGCGGCCCTCCTACCCCAGCCGCCAAAGCTCCCTTACCCCCTCGCCGCTCCCTCCCCCCCCCCGCCCGCTCCCTTACCCCCCGCCTGCTCCCTTTTCCCCCCCCCCCCCCGCCCGCTCCCTTACCCCCCCGGCCGCCAACTCCCCAGCCGCTGGGGGGCCAAGCAGCCTCGGATCTGCGCCAGTCCCACTCTCCACCACCTCTCACTCCCGTTGTGTGTGTGTGTGTGTGTGTGTAGGGACATTTTACTCCTGCCAACAATTTGTGCCTCACTTTCACCCCACCCTACCCCTGCCCTTCACCCCCCCTACCCCTGCCCTTCACCACCCCTGCCCTTCACCCCCCTCTACCCCTGCCCTTCACCCCCCCTACTACCCCTGCTCTTCACCCCCCCTAACCCTGACCTTCACCCACCCCTACCCTTCACCCACCCCTACCCCTGCCCTTCACCCCCCCTACCCCTGCCCTTCACCCCCCCCCCACGCCTGCCCTTTGACTGACGCACGCACACACCCTGACTGACGCACTCACACACCCTGACTGACGCACTCACACACCCTGACTGACGCACGCACACACCCTGACTGACGCACGCACACACCCTGACTGACGCACGCACACACCCTGAGTGACGCACGCACAGACCCTGACTGACGCACGCACACACCCTGACTGACGCACGCACACACACCCTGACTGGCGTACGCACACAAACCCTGACTGGCGCACGCACACAAACCCTGACTGGCGCACGCACACAAACCCTGACAGCCGCACGCACACACCCTGACTGACGCACGCACACACCCTGACTGACGCACGCACACACCCTGACTGACGCACGCACACACACTGACTGACTGACGCACGCACACACACACACACACACTGACTGATTGACGCACTGACTGACACACACACATACATACTGACGCACGCACACAACCTCACAGCCGCATGCACACAACCCCTCACAGCCACACGCACACATACACAGACTGACGCGCGCACACACACACACACACTGACTGCTGCACACACACCCACTGACTGCTGCACACACACACACTGACTGCTGCACACACACACACACACACACACACACACTGACACACACACACACACACTGACACAAACAAACACACACACACACACTGACTGACACACACACACTTACTGACGCGCGCGCGCACACCCACACACTTACTGAATGACTGACTGACTGCCGCACGCACACACTGACTGACTGAGGCACACACACACGCACACACTGACTGTGTGTGTGTGTGCGTCAGTCAGTCTGTGTGTGTGTTTGTGTTTCTGCGTCAGACTCACTGACGCGCGCGCACACACACTGACTGACTGACGCACACACAATGACTGACGCACACACACTGCATGAAGCTGTAAAGGAGGGAGGGGGGGAACTGGATTGATGTGAATGGGGGACAAACAGAGAGAGGGGGAGGGGTGAGGAGAGAGAGAGGAGCGGGAACATTACATCCCGGGCAACGCCGGGTCTCTCAGCTAGTATAAAATAAACGTAAAGAGAGGGTGCATACCATTCAATGATGGATACAAAAAAAGGAACAACAGGACAGTCACTCTTATACTCCCAGAAAGTGAATATATATATCATTTACGTGAATCACTATCCGTATTTGAAGTGTGTGTGTATATAAATATATATATACATACAAATGAGCATACAGTAATATTTCCATTTGCTATTTGCCTTGCTATGGAGGGTTTTTGTCACTTTTTTACTCACATAACTTCACATATACATACATATATAATATATAATATATATATATATATATATATATATATATATATATATATATATATATGCAGTGGAAGTGTATTGTGTGTATTTACCTACACACTCACTCCACATTTCAGTAACATACATATACATCTAAATAATATTCACATATACACGTTTGCTATAAATGGAATTATTACAATTTTTACATTATATACACGTGCAATGAATGGAATAAACACTGTAATAAGTTTGAAATCGCCTATCCGAGCTGCTATGCATGGCTGATCCCTTTTCTCCAGCTTCCTTGAATGTACTACTGTATGAGGAAGATCATGTGACCAGATGCTAGTGCACGTTTAGAGAGAGGGAGGGCAGTGCTGACAAAGGGGTGTGCCTGGGTTTGTGACAGGCCATGAAGGGGCAGTGCCTAAGCAAATGCTTGTTAAAATAGAATACAAGAAAATTGGTCTTTCAAAGTTGTTTTTTTAAAAACCGAAAATGCTAAAAGTATTTTTTCTTACTACAGAACTGATTTATTAAAAAAAACACACATGCAGGATATAGACTGAACTGCAGCTTTAAATGTAGTTGTCATTGTCCTAACACTAGCTGCCAGACAGACAGACGACACATTACTATCAGTTTCATTTGTTAGGCATGTTAACCGTGCAGATAACTTTTAGTCACTTGATCATTTGTAGACAATACAATTTGCAGTTGCCCAGTTCTGGAGGTGGGACAAGGCAAGATTAGTTTCAACTAAATCTACATTGTTACATTGTCTAAACGTGGAGCCACCTGATAAACCAAAAGGGAAAAATCAATTTTAAAGGTTGACATTGTGTGACTCTTAGTCAGAGGACTGAAGTCATGAAGTAACCAAGCTATGATTTAGTTACACATACAATAATGCTCTACATTGCTCTTGATCATAAAATGTTTGTAATTATTTGGCATTTGAGAGAAGTAGCCTCCCAGAACATTACGTTACTCCACCGGCAGAACAACAGAGGCCTAAAACACCTTCCTTATTTTCATTGGTCACTGGAGCAGAAATGACATCACCAAATCATTCCCATGGCTTCACCCTCCGCTAAAAACATATACAATGTGATCTGGCTCTACGCTGGATCTGAACACTTTTATAGGACCAATATAGTAGTTCTTCTATATAGTGGTACACAAGCTTTAAAGTCCTCGCAGGTCGTCTCTTCTGGATAATTCTGTACACACCTCACAGAATCACTGCAAGTATGTCCAAAACATTGCCTAGGAGGAGAAGGGCCGAAGCCCTTTCTCCGGGTCCCTTTTACTTTGATGCAAGTATTGTGCAGTGAAGCTTCTACTTTGGGATGTCTTTGCAGTCATTAAGGTATACTTGAGGGGTGCTGGAAATCTGTGTCATTTCTTGTATTGAGTTTTTGCTCCCAAGGACGACGTACGTAACATGTTTTATGTGCACCCAGCGATATATCTTTGCTTTTCCTTAACATGCGCTCACAGACTACGGCCCAGATTTATTAAAGTGTGCGCCAAGCTCTGGCACGACTTTACTACCATTAAAATGGCCTAGAAGTCATATTTACCAAGTGGTGTCAAGCCATACGAAACCTTAAAACCCGTTCTGTTGAATGGGCTGCACGGTGTCCTATGGCTTATTACTGCTAAGTAAATATGGTCCTATTTCTGAAGGCGGCCACAAAGTTTGTGTTCCACTATATCTACAGAAAGTGTTGGTACATTAAAAAAGTATAACAGGAACTTTAACTACACATTGCTCGGGCCAATGTTGCTACTACTGTAGTATTCTGCACTGTGTGATGTAATACAGGTTTCTTTCAAAATGGTACTTTTGAACATACTTTAATATTAGGGCCATTCTTGATTAATTCCCCTCCCCCATCAACATATTGAGCAGTGAAGAAGTCCTTTGTGTCCATTGAGTTGTCACTGTGTACCTTGGCAAACCCCCCGGTTAGTCATATTCACATTTAAAGCTAAAGGCAAGTAGAATTAAAAAGCAGATGGGATTAAACACACCTACGCACAAAGCAATCTTTTAAAGCCTGGTGAAATGAATCCTTGAGCAGGCTGGCAGATGCAGGTGATTAACTACAGGAACAACATTAAAATAATCACCATGGTAAACAACATCAAACATCCCTGTGTAACGTTTCAAGACTGAATTCCATATTTAGTTTGAACCACTGCAATAATATTCATGTATTGTTATATTATTGTCATTGTGCAGACAGCGAGGACTGGGAAAGAAGTTAAACAATATAGAGAATATTAGACATTCTACGTATAATCAGTAGTATAATCTTTGCACAAATCACAAGGGTTGAGGCAGTCCTACAGTAACACCTTACCTTGTCACTCAGGAATCAAGTACTTTCTTAGGACTCGTTCCGGTTGCCACGGCTGCGCGCCGCCACAAAGTACAGCCCTTTATGGGGCAGGCCCGAGTGGCGCGATAACATTCGCCAAAAGACAAGTGTCTTTTGGTGCAGCGGCCTAACATTGGCAACGTCACAGCGGCAGGGGGGTGGGGGAGTGAGGGGGGGTGGGGGTGGGGGAGTGAGGGGGGGTTGGGGTGGGATGGGGGATTTAAAAAAAAAAAAAAAAAAAGTTATTTTGCTTCAAATCCCCTAGTCTCTTGAAACACGTTTCAGTGATATGCCTCACTGACAGACCAAAAAAAATAAAAAAATTATCTCAAACTGCATACTGTGAATATATAAAATGTATTAATAAGGATGTACAAAATGGTCCTCACTGTACTACAATCAGAATCTTGGAAGAGGCAATCCGCACTGCACTTAAAAAACAGTGTTTTTTTATTTATTTTTTATTATGTGAAGAATTTGATTACTTTTATTGAAAACGAATTACCTAACCTACCGATCAGTTGTTTCTCCCATGATCGATCAGCAAAGATCCTGCTTCCCAGGGTTCACTAAATGGCTGCCTTTCAGTTTCAAATCAATCCTTCAGTCAGTGTAACTCAGCAGTACAATGTATCCTAAGGTAACATTATCTATTGTTACAGTTTATAACTCAAACTGCTGGGAACATTGGCAACAAATTATCACAACCAGGAAAGTGTTGCAAATATCTTGCACTGGGGGAAGTTTGCTAAAACCTGCTATAGAAATCAGAGAAAGCTCAGTATATTAAAACGGCATTAAGAGGTTGGGGGGGGGGGGGGGGGAGGGGGAGAGAACCACACCCCACACACATGCAGGATATTGCTCCTTTAAAAAAACGACGCTTAGAAATGTTACGTAATAACTATTTCATATAGGACTTTTTTCCCCAATGGGACTCAAATGTTTCACAAATATACAGTAGTGAGCGATGTGATGTACACAGAATTCTCCAGTCAGTGTCTCCCATGAGTGTCACAATGCTTCGCGTCTGAGACACGGAGATAAAATGACTTGTCCAAGGGCACAGGCCGACCTGGGATTTGAACCAGGCTCCGCCCAGCTTCCATATGAATGTAAAGTATGTGGGTGGCCAAGTAGTATAAAGGTGTTCCAGCATTACCATTAAAAAAAGTGTTATTGGGTAGCACTGGTTAGTAAATATAGTATGGCCACTAGTCTTTAAAACCAGTGCTTTTCTATGGAGCATTATATAGTTAAACAGTTCCATATAATCACGAGGCAAGCATCAGAGCTGGGACGATACTTGTAGTATGCAGGACAAGGAAGGTGTGCGATTTACAGTACGCCTCTTCTGCATAAAAGCAGGAAGCTGGTGGCTTGCAGGTGGATGGGCTGTGTGCATGAGGGAAGGAGCTAGGTTGAGATTGGAAGATGTTTATAGGTGACTTACAACCATTGGGTCTTCACACTATGGTGTTTTCACAAAATATTATTCCAGTAAACATTTAGAGGAACAACAATACACAAAAAGTTCAACCTTACACCAGACAATAGGAACATAGTACTTGAGAACAGCAGAATTGTAAAAACATTAGAAGCTTCTACATGGAAAACCAAAGGCAAAAGAAATATCGCCGCCACTAGCATGGAATTAAAAGAAATAATAAAAATCAGGTAGGGTGTTCTGCAAAAAATTAAAAATAAAACCACAACGGGATGGGTGCAAAAGCAGAATGTGTGTTGCAGAGTAAGGGAGAGATGTACACACGTGGGAGAAATTGGGGACAGGGTGGAAGGGAGGCAAACGATGGGTAATGAGGCGACGGAAGAGACAGAGGTAATCAGTTCAGGGTGAAGAGCGAGAAAAAAAAAAAAAGCCACATAACGTAATGAAAATGCAGTATCTGCAGTAGTATTTCATTCATTTCATTGAACGGTTTGTGTGGTCAGTCAAAATTGAGACTGACTGGTGCATGTTGTGTTTTTATTTTCCCAGCTCTGGATAATGAAAAGGAATTAAATATAAACCACCAAAGCATGCAGTATCTTTCCACCCAGCCTTCCTTCATAATGTGCAGCAAGATCCTCGGTTTAGGTTAAAAACACCCGATCCAGCATTAAGTGCCTTTCAAGTCAATGGCAGTGAACGTTGGATCAGCTGCATATCCTTCAGAGATCAGTGAATCAGCCTCTTTGCTCCCATTATTTTGCTGCTTTGTATAGTACCTCAAACACAACCTCATTTGTGTTAGCAAAAGGCCAGGAAGTTTTTTTTGATGTTTTTCGCTTTGTCCTCCCTCTGCAGGGTTCTTTATCCCTGGGGTCATGCCTTCAAGGCTCAGGATCTCCGGCTCGGTTCATGGCAGTAAGGCCAGCAGTTTAAAAGAGGATTGTAGAGTGGAGTAGTATGGATTGCAGCTGTTAAAAACGTTTCTTCTTCAGAACCAGAAGTCTAACGCTTAAAGCGCAAGAGCAAATGTATTTTAACATCGGACTGAAGAAATGGGGTCACCACTCACGTGGCTACCAGGGATCATGTAATGGCGGAGTTTCAAAGTGCCTGTGTGCCCTGCGGGCCAATAGGAAGCCGTTACATCATCAGGTTCTACTTCCTATTGGCCCTCGTGATGCGGAAGCTTTAAACTTTGCCGAGATACCGTCACCCCCTTTGGAAGTCTCAGGAAGCAGGGGGGTTCCCAGTGCTGAAATTAATGGGGTTCATCGCCGGAGACCCGCTGCTTCAATCCCATGTTAAAAAAAAAAAAAAGTGCCAGAAGCCTGTAGGAGTTGAGCTCTTTGTTAGTATCTTGTCCCCTGAGAATGTCATGTTTCGAAAAAAATGTTTTTGTGCCGAGTGTTTTTTTTTTTTTGTGTTATAGGGTTTAAATACATTATTCTAGCTTCTAAGGATCATATGGTAACCTTTAGACTGCAATGGGCTCTGAGGGGAGCTTCATTTTACCCTACCGATCACTTAATATTGCAAACATTTATATCTCCTGTACAAACATCAGGATTTTAAAAATGGACAGGGCAAGAAGCGCTCTATTCAATTAGTAAAAAATAAACAATGTTTAAAAATAATAATAATAATAAATTATATATGATAATTTGCGATCCATGCAGACTGCTGCTTTAGATGTGTTATGATTATTAAACAATGTCTCAAATTGATGATCAGAGTTTTTGTATGTGTTCCGCAAAAGTGTGTATTTATATAGCGCCATTAATGTACATACAGTAGCGCTTCACAGCCGTCATACTGTACACGTGACAATCATATAAATAACAAATAATACAAACAGATCATGAGAATAAGTGCTTCAGACAAAAGTAACATTTAGGAAAAGGAGTCCCTGCTCTGAAGAGCTTACAATCTTAATTGGTAGGTAGGAAGAACGTACAGAGACAGTAGGAGGGCATTCTGTTAAGTGCGTCTGCAAGGGGCCAAGGTTTATGTATGAGGTGTATAGTATCGGCCACGAAGCTACTCGTATGCTTCGTTAAGCAGGTGTGTTTTGAGGTGGGTCTTAAAAGGTGAATAGAGAAGGTGCGTGTCGGATATTGAGGGGAAGGGCATTCCAGAGGTGTGAGGCAGTCAGTGAGAAGGGTTTAAGGCGGGAGAGGGCTTTAGATACAATGGGGGTAGAGAAGACATCCTTGAGTGGAATGCAAGAGTCGGGATGGTGCATAGGGAGAAATTAGGGCTGAGATGTGAGGAGGAGCGGAAGAGTGTAAAGCTTTAAAAGTGGGGAGGAGAACAGAGTGTGTGATACGGGATTTGATAGGAAGCCAGGAGAGGGATTTCAGCAGGGGAGACTCAGACAGATTAAGGAAAGAGCAGAGCGATGCTGGCAGCAGCGTTTAGGATCAGGCGAGAGACAGGAAGGCCGGACAGCCGGAGGTTACAGTAATCTAGACGGGAGAGAATGAGGGCTCGAGTCAGAGTTTTAGCAGTGTAGAAACAGAGGAAAGGGCGTATCGTTGTGATAGTTGAGGAGAAAGCGACAGGTTTTACATACGTTTTGAATGCGAGAGGAGAATGTGAGTGAGGAGTCGAGTGTGTCCCCTAGGCAGTGTGCTTGCGGTACTGGATGTATGATCGTACTTCCAACAGTAATGTGGAAGGAGATAGTAGGGCCATGTTTGGGAGGAAATACGAGGAGCTCTGTATTTGTCATGTTAAGTCAGCAGAGGGTCATCCAGGATGATATCGCAGACAGTCAAACTTTGGTCTGTACAGCAGGTGTAAGGTCAGGGGTTGAAAAGTAAATGTGTGCTGTCAGCCTAGAGATGATATTTGAACCCAAGAGATGTAATTAGGTCACCTAGAGAGAGTGCATAAAGAGAGGAAAAAAAACAAAAAACAAAAAAAGAGAAGGGGTCCCAGGACAGAGGCAAGAATATGAATGAGTGAGACCTAATAATTTCACGGTTAACTTTTCATACAAGAAAAATAGACATTTCCAGATAGAGGATTATGGAATTCCATACTACTGTATTGACAAATTTGGCTTGCAAATAATTAAGATAATTAAGATAAGGATTGCATCCAGAAGGCAGCCCGTCACAATTTTGCACTGCAAATGTCTACTAGATGAGCAGTAGTCATTTCTTGCTTCAGCACTACACATTTTTATTCAAAAATAACGATGACTTTTTTATACGTAGCGTAAAGAGCTCAATTTCACACCCGAATTTACCTTTGCCTATCTTAATGGCTATAATAAAAATGATATGATTTTATTTACAGATAATACCAAACCTTAAGTCAACCATAATCATTAACCACTTGAAAAACTATAATAGCCCTACATGTTATATACACAATAGCGACATGCTCCACTGGTTTTACAAAAGTAAATCTAATATGGAATAGAATAGTGGGAAAATAAGGTCCCAACAGTCAGGATACTTCATAACTTCTCTGCTGAAGAGGTTTCTTCTGCTCCCTGAAAGCCTTTGATTTTACAGGCCCTGTCTGCTCTGTATTCTGCCACAGACTACTCAACAGCAACAGCAGTGGAAGACATACCAGGGATGTCTTTACTGATGGAATAATCCGCTTGTAGAAAATGAAGCAAGGTGAAACCCTCAATGCCACAGTGCAGATAGCTGAGAAATCAGTGCAACAACGATGGACAAAAAAGTGCAAATATCAGATTTACCCAAGAACTGCAATGTCATGGTAAAAATAGTAGTGACAAAAGCCAGGCCATAGTAACAAAATAGGCACAATATAGCAAAGATCGTCAAAACACAACAAAAAACAGCATAGCGCAGAAATGGTGAAAACTTCCACAGCATAGTGCAAAACAAGCAGCATAATATACAACACTAATTAACCTATTACAGTAACACATTGAAACTTTAACTAATATTCTAACATTTTATTTTCGTTGATTGCCAGTGGAACAATCTTCAAGGGCTTCTTTGTTCTAGATAACATTAAAAAAAAAACTAACATTTCATATGATCCAATTTATAAATCGTGTGCGGACACACACACACACACACACACACACACACACACACACACTAAGAAGCGCGTGTGTGTGTATGTGCATCACAAAACCTTTTAACGTATCAATTCTGAAAACTTGCTATAACAATCAGCTCTGTCCATCATTCACCAAACCGATTTGCACTAACTGCATCAGGGAGCAAATCTGCAGCCTTTCATCTGCCAATGGCAGGCTAATAATAGGTGGCAAGTGACTGTGTCCAACCATAATGCTTTAATAAGTAAAGGACCTTCCATGGAAACAAGCAGCTACTGATTTACATTTTGATTGGTTGTAGGCTGTGATACCTTTTAGTGAAACATCAGAAGAATTCTTCATAGATGAAATTATAGTATTTAGTGCTGATGATATGAAGGCAAAGTGGTTTAGCTCAGATTATGCTGGATACCAAAAGCCTTTTTTCTTCTGCCAAATAAAAAACACAAAGGAAAGTCTCCACCCCCCAGATAATGACATTTGAAGGAATAATAAAATCTTTAAATCACAGAAAAGTACATTTTAGCTCCAACTCCGAAGAGATTCACGAAAACAGAAAATATGGATCAGAAGAGTCGAAATGTTAGTTTATAATTTCAGCATAAACGCCAATTTCAATATTTCGACTACCTGAGCAGAAGATTTGTGCATGTGTGTTAATATAGATCTTTTTATATTTGTGTTTGCCTAGGTGAATCTGTATAAACCAGTTTCCCCGTTCACATCTAGGTGTGAAATCTACATATCATTCACAAGAAAAATAGCATCCTCCCTAATGTATGCAAGAGGTGGTTATAATAACACTCTTAAATTGTACAGAACAGCTGTATGAGGACAACAAGTTAGGATGAGTACAGATGTGAGAGAAATATATCCATGGGAAGGGAAGTCTCAGGGAGAAGAACCTTAAATAGTAATGACTAGCTGAGAGACCCGGCGTTGCCCGGGATGTAAATGCGTAATAGGTAGTATTATTTATAACTCGTGGAACAATAGGTGAGGGGGAGAAGGGGGAGAAAGGGGAGCGGGGGGGGGGAGAAAGGGGAGCGGGGGGGGGAGAAAGGGGAGCGGGGGGGGGAGAAAGGGGAGCGGGGGGGGAGAAAGGGGAGCGGGGGGGGGGGAGAAAGGGGAGCGGGGGGGGGGGAGAAAGGGGAGCGGGGGGGGGGGAGAAAGGGGAGCGGGGGGGGGGGAGAAAGGGGAGCGGGGGGGGGGGAGAAAGGGGAGCGGGGGGGGGGAGAAAGGGGAGCGGGGGGGAGAAAGGGGAGCGGGGGGGGAGAAAGGGGAGCGGGGGGGGAGAAAGGGGAGCGGGGGGGGGAGAAAGGGGAGCGGAGGGGAGAAAGGGGAGCGGGGGGGAGAAAGGGGAGCGGGGGGGAGAAAGGGGAGCGGGGGGAGAGGGGGGGAGAGAGAAAGGGGAGCGAGAAAGGGGAGCGGGGGGGGAGAAAGGGGAGCGGGGGGGGAGAAAGGGGAGCGGGGGGGGAGAAAGGGGAGCGGGGGGGAGAAAGGGGAGCGGGGGGGAGAAAGGGGAGCGGGGGGGAGAAAGGGGAGCGGGGGGGAGAAAGGGGAGCGGGGGGGGGAGAAAGGGGAGCGGGGGGGGGAGAAAGGGGAGCGGGGGGGGGAGAAAGGGGAGCGGGGGGGAGAAAGGGGAGCGGGGGGGAGAAAGGGGAGCGGGGGGGAGAAAGGGGAGCGGGGGGGGAGAAAGGGGAGCGGGGGGGGAGAAAGGGGAGCGGGGGGGGAGAAAGGGGAGCGGGGGGGGAGAAAGGGGAGCGGGGGGGAGAAAGGGGAGCGGGGGGGAGAAAGGGGAGCGGGGGGGAGAAAGGGGAGCGGGGGGGAGAAAGGGGAGCGGGGGGGAGAAAGGGGAGCGGGGGGGGAGAAAGGGGAGCGGGGGGGGAGAAAGGGGAGCGGGGGGGGAGAAAGGGGAGCGGGGGGGGAGAAAGGGGAGCGGGGGGGGAGAAAGGGGAGCGGGGGGGGAGAAAGGGGAGCGGGGGGGAGAAAGGGGAGCGGGGGGGGAGAAAGGGGAGCGGGGGGGGAGAAAGGGGAGCGGGGGGGGAGAAAGGGGAGCGGGGGGGGAGAAAGGGGAGCGGGGGGGGAGAAAGGGGAGCGGGGGGGGAGAAAGGGGAGCGGGGGGGGAGAAAGGGGAGCGGGGGGGGAGAAAGGGGAGCGGGGGGGGAGAAAGGGGAGCGGGGGGGGAGAAAGGGGAGCGGGGGGGGAGAAAGGGGAGCGCGGGGGGAGAAAGGGGAGCGCGGGGGGAGAAAGGGGAGCGCGGGGGGAGAAAGGGGAGCGGGGGGGAGAAAGGGGAGCGGGGGGGAGAAAGGGGAGCGGGGGGGAGAAAGGGGAGCGGGGGGGAGAAAAGGGAGCGGGGGGGGAGAAAGGGGAGCGGGGGGGGGAGAAAGGGGAGCGGGGGGGGGAGAAAGGGGAGCGGGGGGGGGAGAAAGGGGAGCGGGGGGGAGAAAGGGGAGCGGGGGGGAGAAAGGGGAGCGGGGGGGGAGAAAGGGGAGCGGGGGGGAGAAAGGGGAGCGGGGGGGGAGAAAGGGGAGCGGGGGGGAGAAAAGTGGGCATATGTATTGTCATAATTTATGTATGGGCATTTCCCCCCCCTCCTCCGTGCGTCCGTCCCCCTGCTGGTTCGGCTGGTGGCCCCCCCATTCCCCGTGACTCCCCCCCCCGTTCCCCGTGACTGCCCCCCCCGTTCCCTGTGACTCGCGCTCCCCCCCCCCCCGGCGCCCGCTTGGTCCCCCGATGTGCTGTCCTGCTGAGTGAGGCGTGCAGGCGGCTGCAGGAAGCGCCCTGTGTGGGCCTAAGACTCGCGCTCCCCCCCCCCCGCGCGCCCGCTCGATGTGGCGTCTGGCTGAGCGGCGGTAGGAAGCGCCGTGTGTGTGGGCCTGAGGCTGAGGCGGGACGCGCATTGGGCCTGAGGCTGAGGCGGCATGCGCAGTGGGCCTGAGGCTGAGGCGGGACGCGCAGTGACTTACCTGAGCGGGTGGTAGCGCCGGGGAGGTAAGGGAGCGGCTGGGGTAGGAGGGCCGCGCTTCCCGTCCGGAGCCAGTGCAGGACGGCGCACGTGAGGGGGGGGGGAGGGAGGGGGGCGGACAGAGGGTGTGTGTGTGTGTATAGAGCTGCTGTGTTGTGTGTGTGTATAGAGCTGCTGTGTTGTGTGTGTGTGTATAGAGCTGCTGTGTTGTGTGAGGGGGGGGGAGGGGGCGGACAGAGGGTGTGTGTGTGTGTGTGTATAGAGCTGCTGTGTTGTGTGTGTGTGTGTATAGAGCTGCTGTGTTGTGTGTGTGTGTGTGTGTGTATAGAGCTGCTGTGTTGTGTGTGTGTGTGTGTATAGAGCTGCTGTGTTGTGTGTGTGTGTAGAGCTGCTGTGTTGTGTGAGGGGGGGGAGGGGGCGGACAGAGGGTGTGTGTGTGTGTGTGTGTGTGTATAGAGCTGCTGTGTTGTGTGAGGGGGGGGAGGGGCGGACAGAGGGTGTGTGTGTGTGTGTATAGAGCTGCGGTGTTGTGTGTGTGTGTGTGTGTATAGAGCTGCTGTGTTGTGTGTGTGTGTGTGTGTGTATAGAGCTGCTGTGTTGTGTGTGTGTGTATAGAGCTGCTGTGTTGTGTGTGTGTGTGTGTGTGTATAGAGCTGCTGTGTTGTGTGTGTGTGTATAGAGCTGCTGTGTTGTGTGTGTGTGTATAGAGCTGCTGTGTTGTGTGTGTGTGTGTGTGTGGGCCGTCACTCCGCCTCAGGCCAATGAGAGGTGTGCGGGGGCGGCCGACCCAAGGGACCAATGAGATTTCCCCTAGGGACACCGGACATCCAGGCAGGCAAACATACAGTGCTTTCACTAATATAGTATAAGACAGGGGGGCGCAAACTTTTTTCCCTGCGCCCCCCTGTCGGCTGTCCCCTCACTCCCGCGCCCCCCCCAACCCCAACTTACCCTCGCACCGGCGTAATGACGTCACGTTGCCATAGCAACGTGACGTCACATGACCTCGCAGCGTCATTTTGACGCCGCGTTGCCATGGCGACGTCGGGAGGAAGCCGCCGGAGCCCCGGGTAAGTATGGTTTACAGAGGCCCTGCAGCTCCCCCGGCACTTAATGTAAGTGCCTTCGGGAAGCGCGCGGGGCCTCTGTAAACCCCGCGCCCCCCGTCGGCAGTCTCGCGCCCCCCCTGGGGGTCGCGCCCCACAGATTGCGCACCGCTGGTATAAGATATGGGCATGAGGATATTAATCTTCACAGGACTACTGGTAATATGCATTATTCTGTCATACACACACACTTTATTTATTTTATTGCAACTAATTTGTTTGTGTATTTCTTGGTTTCGGAACAAAGAACTTAATGTAAGACTATTTCTGTTCACATTGCAATTTCTGGATAAATATGTTTGATTTGTAACACACACACACACCCACACGCTATTTACTTAAAGTATGTATAGTGATTATGGTGTGCAGAACAGTTATTCTCATTTTGAATCATATGTAGAACTTCAGTGGGAAAAAAAAGTTAGAATTTTTTTTTTAAAAGAAAAGTCGTCAAGTCAAAATGTACTGAAACTTAAGTGAGATTAGATCGTGACTAAATATGCAGGATTCAGAAAGCAATTACAATCAATAGGGAAATTCCATGAGGCGGAGCAGCTCACTGCTTCTTTAGTACATTGAGAAACTCGAGGAATGTTCCCTCCTCAACATGACGCAATGAAAGTCCTTGAAACAATGACAACATTCATGGCAGACAGATTACACAGAAGAAAGGGATTTAAAACAAATAAAAGGGAAAATGTGGAAAGTGGCACTAGAATGTCAATGCAGGTCCCAATATCTACCTGTGCGAGACAGGACTGCATTCCTTCACAATTCTTTTAATCTAGGCTTCCCCTCCCAACAAAATATTTGCTGTTACTTTGCCCTTGGTTTCCCCTGCTCTTTATTTGGTGTGCAAAAAACAAAATCCAACATTTGGGGATTGAGTCCCAAATAATAGAAGTTAAAATAAGGATTACACAAGAGGGGAATATGTGAATTGGGTTATTTATGCAGGAAAACTGCAATTTGTCACCTATTTGGACCCTTTTTTGCTGTCCAATGGTGACTCTATTTTCCCTTCGATCACTGAGCCCCATTGTAAGCGCTCTCTCCCCCATTTCCCCCAAAGTTAGGAAATACTGCTTTAGTAAAGCTGAACTAATCCCACCTGAAAAATGATCACACAACACAAGCGCACAAGTTCCTGCAGTGCACTTATCTCTATCTTGCAACCATTGAGATCCTAATTTCAGCAAACACAGGGTGATCTTTATATCACCACGACTTTGCAAATGTTAATGTATAGCCAGCAGTAAATCTTTACTTGAGCAATACGAAACCATTATGGAGTTTCTCATGAAGGGTTAGCCGTGGGTGCAGCGTTTCAACTCATACGAAGGAACTCTTCATTACGAAGGGTTCTTTAAAATGGGGGGGGGGGGGGGGAGATGTAGAATTTGTTATTTGATGAAACCATCCTCACATTTCTCAGGTTCTAACTGAAGAAAAAAAATTCCAAATAAAATTCTTATATAAATTGTGATACACAATATGCAATTTACTTCTTAACATGTGGGTGCGGAAAAAATTATGTAGGATGAAGTAACAGAGCTCTAAAAACAAGTGTTATGGAACACGAGATTAAATCAAAATACAAGATTGATCACATCCCATATCAAAACATTTTACGGAGGGTAGACTTGGGGGTGCCAATAATGCAACTTAAAAAAGGTATCTTACGCACCCCACAGTTTGCGCACCGCTGGTGTAATGTATCTTAATTACAGCAGTTGTGTTGTGCTCTGGCTCTTCTACGCTATATCTATATGTCAGCCGTGGGTTGGCTTTAGAATTTGGGGCATGCGCATGATTGTAATCATCGTTGTCAAATTGACACGTGCAGTAGTTATTATGAGGCTTTAGACCAGAAAACCCTGGTGTGAGGGGGGGGGGGGGTCCCTGGTTAACAACCCTATACTCCTTGATAAAGCAATTGTGTGTGAAACGCGTAAGAGGATATGCACCTCCTTTGGGTGATGTGGTTTATTCAATAAAGTTTTCATTTTTATACCACCTGGCTCCCTGGGCAGTGCGCTAGTATTTTTTTATTGTTTCCACAGTTCAGCTTCATAACCAGAGTACTCTTCCGTTTTTATCAACATCATCCTTTTGCACACATACTGGCTTTAAAAATATTGTGCCTTCAAAGTCAGCCTGATTATACTCACAAAATACCCCATAGATTAGCAAAAACACGCAAAAACACACACACCATTGATAATAGGGTAACCATTGATAATAGGGTAACAGGCTTGTGGTCATACTGAAAAGTGCAGATGTTTTTAAAACAAGTACCCATCAAGAACAGACCTGAGGTTTTAAAAGCTTTGTATAAACCAGACATTAAAAAGTAATGTGGGTAAAATAAACATTTTTAAAAAGTCAAAAATCCCCCACCGTACAGCAAATAAAAATCCCACTTGTGGTGCATTTGCATGTCCTAGGCATGTCTGCAACCCTGTCTTTTACCACTATCGCTTAGCAAACTATGGTTCCACTGCAGCCAGGGACTCTGGGTAATGGCATGCAAACGAACAGTGTGGAACTCTTTACTTCTTATCCATTTTAGACATGGAACCTTATAAAAGCTTTGTACACTTTTAAAACTATGAAGAACTCTGTTGTATCACAGCACCACAGATTGCATCCTGTGACAATGTGTTCTGACACGCAGGCACAGAAAGGAGAAAACCAAACCAGAGATTATTTTTCATTACTTTAGGATATCGTAGAGCAGGGAAAAATCTAATTGAGCTCAAGGAGACCGATGGTACTGCACAATTTAATAGAAAGTTAAAAGCAGTCCAGAGAAAACCTACTTATGACTGCTTTCGTTTGACAAAAAAACAACAAAAATAAGTTGGAAAAATAACGCGTTTGCAGCCTATCCTATAGAAAATTTCACAGACCTACCAACTATTTAATTAAACTCAGAGGATTACATGAAATGTCCCAGTGTAATCGCCCACCAATGGGACACTGTGATTAAGTAAATGGGGTGGTTGTGAACTCAATATATTTTGGGTACGCTTCAGGAAGAAGCTGCTTTTATCCCATCTGCACCTATATAGTCTACAAACTGTATGATCACATTATGGTTCCTCAAAAGTCAACCGCCTTAATCATAACATATACAGTATGGTGTCATGTATTAATGACATTAGAATGAGCTGCTAGAAATTTAAAAAAAATGCAGATGAATTTTATTCTAAAATTTTGTTTTTTCACCATATATTGATTTATTGTACAGTAGGTTGTAACTACAATCTGTACAGTACATTGTCATTTAATCTATGAAGAGCCCTTTGGTCACCATGGTATTAACCTACATCAAGTCTTCATTTCTCAAGCCCAATATTACAAATAGAACATTGACCAGATCTCTGATTAAAGCTGCAGTTTCAAAGGAGCAGTTTTCTGTCCTTAGTTCTGTGTGGGGCCCAAACAAGGCTAAAACAGTAGAAACTCCTGTATCTTTAACTATCAGTGGTGTTGTGCTTTTTACAGTTACTCATATTTGGGATGCCATTCAGCTGTGCTTCATTTAGCAAACGTTGTTACAGTGAGCGCTATTGA